>NC_137010.1:53231859-53241859 GCF_032717465.1 Coenobita brevimanus
AAACCTATCCTACCTTACCCTACCCTACACTACCCTACTACCTTTCCCTAACCTAACCCTAATCTTACTAAACCCACCCTTAACCCAACCTAACAACCCAGTCTATTAAAAGAGAAAAAAAGTATGTCCTCCAACAGGGAGACTTTCCTGGTATTATTGTTTTTTTAATTCATGTGGTCGCTGAAGCATATGGCGTGGGTGTTCTCAAAAATAAATAAAATAAATAGGTAAATAAAGAAGATAAACTGCTGAAGAAGACAAGGCGCGAAATTTACCTTATCCTCTAGAATATAAAATTTCCTGATGGTTTTACTCCTCTGCAGGAGCATATGAGAACGTGGGTGCCGTTCATAATATGAATGGATCAATAGAGGAACTAACTGTTATGCTGGGTGTTTTTAAGTCGACTTCTCGTCGAGACTATGAGAGGAACAGGGCATAAAAACTCTGGGCAACAACCTTACGCATATACTTTATTATATTAAATTCTACGCACAGTATACAATATGGGTACAGGTACAACACAGTACACTATTCAATCCCAAAGGCACGAGGTAGACTAGAGGGTTCCGACTGGGCTGTTGAGGTCCTGGGCTCTACAGGTGTCAGCCAGGTGTAGGAGGAGTCCCGTCAGGTGTTCCTTCCTTCAGGGGACACGGGACAATCCCCAGGGGCGACGTTGTCTTTAGTGGGCTGCTGGGCGGCGTAGTGAGAGGTCCTCCTCTCGTGGAGCCTTGAGGAGGGTTCTGGTCCTAGGGGCTTGAGCCAAACAAGGCGAGCAGGTGCGCTTGACTGCACCCACCCTGGGGAGAGGGTCGCCCTCGTCTGGGGCTGGGGAGGCTGCACCCTGGGGTTGCAGGGGCACCTCTGGGAGTCTGGCAGCTGCAGTCTCCCTCCCATCAGGCCACCGTCAGGGGGAGTCTGCGGGGTCACCTCCAGCAAGAGTCCGTCAGCTGGTCGTCTTCCCGTGCAACGGCTGAACTGCACACACTCCCGGGGTCACTGTGGGGCCTTGCCAAACCTCCTCAAGCCAGAGAAGTTCCTACTGGGGGCTGTCTCTGTGGGGAGATATGGAAGGGTGTCCCGCTTGGCTACCTGAGGGTGGAGCAGAGCAGGGGTCGTCCTCCGCAGGGGAAGTCACAGGGGATGAGAGACGTTTGGTGGGGTGTCTTTCCCTGATGCGGCTGATGGCTGTTGCTGAGGTCCCGTGGGCAACAGGAGGAGGGCGGCTGATGGCCGTCCCTTTCCTGTCGGTGCGGCTGAACCGTTACCAGGGCCCAATTTCCTGACAGGACTGTGGGCGAAGTGTGGCTGAAGGCCATCACTGGTGTCCTGTGAGGAGAGTGGATGGCAGTCGAGGTGCGGCTGAAGGCCATCACCTATGTCCTGTGAGGGGAGTGGGTGGCAGTCAAGGTGCGGCTGAAGGCCGTCACCTCCCTGCTGGTGCAGCTGAAGGCCGTCACCGAAGTCCAGCTCCCGGAGGCAGCTGCAGAAGGAGAGGGGGCAGTGCCATCTCTCCCTGTGTGTGGCTGAAGGCCGTCACCTGTTTCTGCAGGGGAGGGGAGTTTTGCAGCGGTTGAGCAGCTTCAGGTTGTCTGGGTTTGTGTGGCTGAAGGCCATCACTGGCTTTGTGCCGCTGAAGGCCGTCACTAGTTTTGTGCGGCTGAAGGCCGTCACCTGGGTGCTGCTTGGGACTGAAGAATCAGCCCCACCCCAACCCTGGCGAGGGCTGGTCCAGCTGGAGGGTAATACGCTCAGGCTGCAACATCCTCGCTGGGTCTGTTCCGGGGAACAAGGGTGCAAGGTAGTCAGGGACATAGGTCTCTATTGCCTGGGCAATGCGTACACCCTCAGAGCCCCTCCATGGTCTCCTCCTGGGGGGGATGTCGTCATGCCTTGGCAGTGTTCTGCTGCTACGACAGGTATTTCACTAACAGGCCAATAAATGAGATATATAAAGGAAGAAATTTGCCTCGTTCTTCTGAAGATAGTCATTCGTGGTCACATTTCTCGAGGTAAACAACATTAATTCCCCCATTCTCCTGCCTCCCCAAAAAAGTACCGAAAAAATAAAATAAACAGCTTAATAAGAGAAATAAATCAAACATCAAATGAGATAAAGAAAAGAAAACATTTACCTTGTCCTTGAGAAGATAAACCTTCCTGGTGACTTTGTGCCTGTGGAGGGTAAACCAGAGGTAGTCATTGGAGCATATAAGAGCGTGTGTTCCGGCCAGCACCTTTCCCACCAGGTAGTTGTATGGGTCCGCCTCCAGGAGCACATTGTCCAGGAACAACCTCCTTCCCAGGGTGGCCAGGATCGGGTTCTTGGACGACTTTAGCGCCAGGGGTACAAAACTACCATAGTTCAGCATGGATGGACTGACGCAGAAACGGGGAGGCTAGGTTAAGGTAGGTTAGATTTGGTTAAGTTAGTGCAGGTTAAGGGCATGTTAGGTAAGGGTAGGGGTGGTTAAATTGAGGTAGGTTTGGTTAGGTTAGGCCATATTAGGTTAGGTCAGATTTAGTTAGGTTAGGTTTGGCTAGGCTAGGGTAGATTTTTAAATGATTTTATCCCTGGGGTACAAAACTGCCGCAGTACACCATCGACGCATTGATGGAGAAAACGGGAAAAAAATTATGAGGTTGATGAGGGAATATCACTGTTAATGTGGCAGGTGGGGACACTCACCATCCACTCACTGATGTAGTGCTGCTTTGGGTGTCTGCCCTTTCCTCCCTCCCTTCCTCTTCTGTCTTTCCTTCCCTTCTGCCTACTGGTGACTTTACACTCCCTCTTCTGTCTTTCTTTCTTTCATTCTTTCCTGTTCCTTCTGCCTGTGGGTGACACTGCACTGAGTGACAAGCTAAATGGCTTCCTGTTCACCAGGAAACAATTTACTACGCTGGGTGGTAACTATATAACCAAATTAAGGTACAGCTCCGTTCAGAAGTTCGTACTACACCCAAAGTGGAAGGCACAAGCCTCGGTCAGCTCTTTCTGGACGACATGTTAATACCCCGAACCGCTCGCCACCACAGACAGAGCAGCAAATACCGGAACAGTTTCAGTCACACGACGAATGCGAAATTTGAGATGAAACGGATATTTATACAGATATTGGCAAGTATTATTACATATTAATGAAGGAAATACGTGGACATTATGCGGTTGTGATGAAAATATGTATACAAGTAATAAGTTACAATACACAAATAGAGGGAAATGAAGAAGTCTGATATGAATCAATAAGTGATTTGTGAGCTGACTATTCTCCCAATGAAACACACACACACACACACACACACACACACACACACACACACACACACACACACACACACACACACACACACACAAAACACACACATGCACACACAAACTCACACACGCAAACACAAACACACGCACACACACAAGCACACACAAACACACATACACGCACAAACAAACACACACACACGCACACACGCACACACAAACACACAACACAAACTCATAAGAACAACAACAGTAACAACAACAGCCACCACCACCACAGTCTCCGCCACTTGCCACCCACCACAACCACCCACCACCATCAACGCCGCTGCCGCCACCGTCCACCACCACCGCCGCCACACACCAATACCCACAATCCACCATCACCGCCGCCGCCGCAACCACCGTCCACCACCACCGACGCATTAACAAATCGCATAATTGTGGAGGAAAAGACATTGCAATAGTTTACTTCATCCGTCCTGTTTGTATGGGAAGGCCAAGGAACACATTATATTCATTACGTGTGAGTAATCTTGCAGCCGTGGCTCAGTGGGTTAGAGTGCTCCGCTCTGACCGAAGGGTCGGAGGATCGAATCCACCCAAGGGTCATTGGTAGACATCAGGAAGGGCATCCGGTCATAAAATGCTACACGCTTTAGTTCAGAAGTCCTCTACCCAGGGGCAACGCATTAGCCCTTCGGGGATACCTGGCGTAAAACCAAATTATATATATATATATATATATATATATATATATATATATATATATATATATATATATATATATATATATATATATATATATAATCTTGCATCTAATAGGAGGTGGATAATATACAAGCATAATTATATGGAAGTTTTCAGACAAAAAATAGACAATTTTATTTTTATTTCTATTTTATAGTCAACAATATATATATATATATATATATATATATATATATATATATATATATATATATATATATATATATATATATATATATATATATATATATATATACACGAGTATAATCTGTATTATATCTATCTCTGTCTATTATTTCTATATGTCTCTATACCATATCTAATTATCTATATCATATCTATATCTACATCTTTATTATATCTATCTATCGAACTATCTATAGTATATGTCTATTGTAACTATTATATCTAGCTACTGTGTTTATTATATCTAGCTACTGTGTCTGTTATATCTATCTATCTCTATCTATCTATCAACAGTATCTATCTATCTATCTATCTATCTATCTATATAATATGCATACATATCCTTAATATAATGATAACTGTTGCCTAACTTTTCACATCAATATCGGGTCCAGCCTCCCTCTTTCTCAATCACTGTTTGCAGCCTATCAGGCATGGAGCTTACAAGGCCACGGATGAAGTCGTGTTTGCGCCAGCAAAGTTCCTGCTAGGCGTTTACGTGGACGAGGAGATCATTTCTTGTCCTCTCGTCTCCTGGCTGCCAGGAATTAATCATGTCAGCCCAAACATGTTTGTTACATTTAGATTGGCCCCTTTGGCGGGCCAGTCTGAGAGGTGAAGTGTGTCTTGTCTCTGAAATCACTGCCGTACTGCACGTGCGGTGTGGATGGGGCACCGGTCATGCATGGAAATTACAGGTCCATCTTGGAACGGGAAACCCTTTGCACATAAAGATGGCAGGGAACGTTCCTTCAGGATATGGACACACTGGTCAGCAGTAAAACTCCCCTCGATGCTGAACATGTCACCGAGGCCATGTAGAGTCAGGTATCCCCAGATGTTACAGGTAACGTGACCCGTTCGTGCCTTCTCACAAATGTCGACCCTCTCGCATCTGCATGCGAAAAATATATATATATATATATATATATATATATATATATATATATATATTTTGTATTGTTGCAGCAATTAGACAGAATACTAGTTGATGACATGCCCCCCTAACCTTATATTATTTAGAACTGATCACAGTTTTTCTCGGCACTAATGTCTTTATACAAAGAAAATAGAGGCAAAGAGTAGAAGGAATCACGTCTTTTTCCAGGATAATATGAACAGAATAAGACCAAAACAAGGGATCCTGATTATTTTAGATGCCTGGTCATATTGCCTTTAAAAGACTGGAAATCAAGGACGGCGGGGTATGCAGACTGCGGAAGACAGCTTCATTATGCAGACTGCGGAAGACAGCTTCATTATTGACCTATTCCATAGGTGAAAGTCTGAATATCGGTTAATTATTGTAACAGAGAGGTGAACAGAAAACAGATGACTGCAACGAAGACGAAGCCTGGGGGGGGGGGTGGAATAACAGTACGGAATTTTATCAGTAATAAAAATGGTAATATCATATACCTGGTGTTGTTTCTTCTCCAGCAGTGAACCCTTCCATTTTCAGTCATCCAGTGACTGATTTTCAGTCATACAGTGAGAGATACAAGATGCTTAAACTGACTACTTAAAGAAAAAATAACATACACATACACAAATCACACTTGGTAAGTCAAATAAGGAAAAAGGCGAAAAACGAATGTTGAGTCAACTTGAAGTGAATGTGGATAATGGATTAATAAGGATTCAGCAGTAACAACCTGTATATATAGAGTGTGTAATGATAATGGCTTTTAGAATTTTATTCATGTTTTCATGAGTTTCCACCAATTTGCAGTTTTTTTGAAGATCCAACTGATCAGGTAGGTCACTTTCACAAGCTAGAACCATCAGATAATGTAACGTTTTTTCATTGATTCGGTTTCGCAAAAAGGCCTAGGTTTTTAAAAGCTTAAGCCTGCTAAATGACTTCTCGATTTTTGACCAACTCAGTAATTCTTTGACCAACTCAGAACACACACTTGGGGGTGGACCCCCCTCTCCCGGTCGGGCCATCCCTGGAGAGAGAGAGAGAGAGAGAGAGAGAGAGAGAGAGAGACCGAAGGGAGTCAGCAGAGTTAAGGAGACGAACAAAGCCTAAAGAATAAGTACAGTATGCATCAAAATCATTATTATAGATCACTTTCATCAAGATGCAAAATTATTTCCAAAGATCATATGAATACGTGAGACAGTTAATTGCTGTAGCTCAGTACCCATCTCACCCTTGCAATTTCATGTTGCATCACCGCCATCCAAAAATAAACAAACGAACAACTGCCCAACACTACACAGAGTATCTCAGCAACATACCCCCTTCTCCACCCAATAATACAAATCACAGATCACCCAACACTACAAATCACAGACATACAGTGCATAAACACAGCCATTAGCCACCATAGCCATCCAAACCCATCAGTCAAACAGCATCCTTCGTGAACCACCACAAGACATACACTCCTCATCAACCCTACCCAGAAAGACACGAACACACCTATACTCATTTTTTTTTTAATTGAGGCGAAGATGCACTTGACAGGTTGGTGATGATTGGCTGAATGCAACATGTCCGAATAACATCCTCGTATTTCAAATAATTACCAGGTAATGTCACATTACTTGGTAATTATTTGAAATACACCTATGTTACTCGGACATGTCGCATTCAGCCAGTCATCATCAACCTGTCAAGTGCATCTTCGTCTTAAGAGATAAAAAAAAAAACAGTATAGTCAGACTGCGATGTGGTCACCACTGTTCCCTGCTACGGTTCCGACACAAAATACAACTCACAAACAAGTTACTTTGCCCACACTTCAAGGCAACCCCCCACACCACAACACATTCATTCACCACATGCACATCACTATTGCAACACAGTCTTTAAATATAACCTCAACCAAAGACTTTTGGAAACGACGGGTAGAAGCTTCTGATTTCCATTGGGATCGCAACGAGATGAACCTGGGGTTGCAACAACAACAACTACAACATCCAAACCTCCGCCGACTTTCAAACTCGACTTTACTTTTTAACAACCAATCAAGATCCATTCTCTCTTCATGACCACACCAACTGTATACATTATATGTTATCAATAAGCCTCCTCACACCAACAATTTTTCAGTTCCTATTATTCTCCATTCTCTCTTCATGACCACACCAACTGTTTATGTTATCAATAAGGCTCCTCACACCAATTTCTCAGTTCCTGTTATTCATTATTTAACCCACTTTGCACACGCCACACACATTCCAAAACTGTTCCATTTCCAGTGCCATTACTCCATAATTTTCGTCCTTATGCCATACAAAGAGTTTTAGTGATTACACACTCACACCCACACCCACACCCAAACACACCCAAAGCCAGACACACTCGCTGGTGCAGTGGTAACGTTCTCGCTTGCCATCTGGTAGACGGGAGTTCGCGCCTCGCTCAGGTTGCTAAAAGTTTCACTGACGAAGTGGGTGGTTACTGTCCCCCTTGAGCAAGGGGACGGGTGTGTGGGTGTGTGAAGGTCACAGCCTTGCCCTTAGATCGGACTATATGAGCTCTCAGCTCCCTTCCGGGAGGGTAAAAGCTGACGATCACGACCATCAAGTGATCCTGACCGACCCGGTGAATTACACTCACACCCAGACACAAACACATACACACACATACACACCTAGAAACACACCCACAAACCCACACCCACACCCCCACAACTCACCCATACCCCCACACCCACAGGCCTACACCCCCACACCCCTATACTCCCCCACTCCCCCCCATTCCCACAACCTTCCCCCCCCACACACACACAGTGTGGACAATGCATCACTGAACCGAAGTCTGATATTTTGTGAAAGATCAAGACAAGGTTCAGCAAACATTGGCTGGGAAAGTATCACTGAACATTATATATTGCATGTAAATCACGACTTTATTAGGCTTAATGAATATTCGGATGTGAGGTGTGTGAACGTGAGACAGCAACAGAAGAGGCGAAGTGAACATCGGCCACCGTGCGTGGCCCCGCCCGCTGGCTCTGGCAGCCACTAATAATTGTGGATGTAGTGTAGGGGATATTTGGCCATGAAAATAATGCATAATAATTACTATTTTTACACCTGTTGGATATGCTTTACATTAATCACCCACACCACGTCAAAAAGTAAAATGGGAACGTTGACTATAATACTCAGGATGTAATTTGCCACTCTCCCAAAAACTGATGCTCGAGAAGGTTGCAACCCCGCTCCCACCCCTTTTACTACGCCAGTCCACTGTATAAAGCTGTTTTCACTGACATCTTCCACAGGGACCGAAAACTAGTTTTAGTTTCTATTAGCACTGGAATATAACGGGGAGCTATTGTTCACAATTATTCATTATTAGCATAACATTACAGTAATACAAAAGACATGACTTACGTTGGTCCTGAAGGTTGCCACTCTCCTCCCATCTCTTTATCCATTTCATCACAGTTTTTGTAGTGAGGTCAAGTTGATGCGCTGTTGCCCTGATGGAAAAGCCATCATTACGTAGCGCGAAAAATTTGACCTCTGAGCATTAATTTCTCGTCTCGCCGATTTATGTCAACTTGGTGGGGCACCTTTGAGCAGAGGATAGCCAAAATACCTCGGTGGAACACCCCCTCCCACACCCCACAGAGAGAGAGAGAGAGAGAGAGACCGACGGTTACGTAGAGGAAACATCATGTTAGCTACTTCATCTTAAAACATATGATTTCCATTATTCCTTAGACTCCACCAATCGTCTTCATCTACTTTTGAGTATGAACATGAATTTTAGCTGTTCAGATACATCGTAAATGTTTGAATATCTTGGCTGCATACACATTATTTTTGGCTGCTTAGATTTTCCTTGAAACGGTAGAACTGTTCATAAATACTGAGCTAAGATGGTTAGTTGAAAAACTGCCCGTGTCTAGGGATTAAGACATGCGATAACTCACTAACTCGCATAATCATATTGATTCATAGCCGAGCTTCTAATATTCTGTTATGTGCTTTTCTTCTGTTATTTTATTATTTCTTTTAATCCGGGCGAATATAAACATACTTTCATCATTTAATCAGCAGTAAGATTGACTGATATATGTGAGTATGAAAATAAAATTCTCATTTCATTTAACAGTCGGTGAGCGAATGACACTGCTTTGATACTAGCCAAAGTCTGGTTGCTCGTGGGAGGTCCGAAGCTGTAACCTGTCGTCCGGGAAGGAGGGGCAGAGACTAACGCCTTCCACGCTGGGTGTAGTACGAACTTCCGAACGGAGCTGTGCCTGGTGGTTTAGTGAGTAAATAAGGCGCTCCAATTGGATTGAGCTGATGCAGGTTTATATCCAAGGGATGGTTAGTGCTAATTGCTCAAGTAGTGCCATTCAGGGATGAGCGAGGCTGGCCACTCATCTTAAATGTCAGGACCAACCGGGATCCTAAACTCCTCATGGGGTAACATAGGATTGGATGATGGATGGATGGACGGAAAACAACAAAAGCTAAAGTTTGCCGGGAAAAAATTCCCAAGAGCATGCAGGATGGTCTCCACACAGCTACAGTACTGGTTATACGTCTGTGCAAAGTACCATGATGATTAATGCACAAGAAATAGGATCCCAAACTCTGTTTATATGGTTTATGTTTGACCCCATAAATCGCTATCAGAAAGCCTGAACCAAGAAAATGAAAAGGTTATGTGGGGGTATTTATCCAGTGAAGAGTTGTATTATGTTTGAAACAAACTGATGAAGGAATGGTACGAAACTGAAGAATGTTTTGAGGGAAGAAGAAGAAATGGAGTGTCGAGATTAACTACTACTATTACTGCTGCTGCTGCTACTACTACTATTACTA
>NC_137010.1:53246859-53264359 GCF_032717465.1 Coenobita brevimanus
AGTACACTTAGGAAGAAAATGAGTGAAATGGCAAGTACAGTAGTCAATCACGAGAGTGTTATGGAAGAGTTCAAAAATGACACAGAGACAATTAGGCAAGTTAGCAGTCTTATTGACCAGAGCAGTGATATTGAGGAGAAGATAACACAAGTAAATGAAGCTGTGCAAAGCTACAAAAATGATGTAGAAACCACGTATGCTGAAATGGTGAAAGTAAAGAAAGACTTAGAAACAAGGGTGGAGGAAAAAAGCATTAAAAAGGAGGTGAAAAGAATAATCCAAAACAATCCAAAGTTAGTCAGAGATTCAGTAGAGATAAACAGATCAATAGTAATCACTGGTATAGAAGAGGATGAAGTTAAAAACAAGATCACGAGAGACAAAAAGGAGATGGCAAATGTAATGAGCTTACTGAAAGAAGTATCAGAGGAAATCTATAGTAAAGACATAGAGGAACACAAAAGGTTAGGGAAATACGAGAAAACCAAGACAAGACCTCTAAAGGTGACTTTCCAGAGTGTAAACACTGTGGAAGAGATGCTAAAAAATGCAAAGAATCTTAAGGAAAAAGAGGAGTTCAAAAATGTATGGATAAAAAGATGCCTAACACAAGAGGAACTGGAATTACTGAAAGAGAAAAGGGAGGAAGCAAAAACAAAAAATGAGGGAAGATCAGAAGAGGACAAGGAGAAATTTTTTTTTACAAAGTAATAGAATTGCAGGTACGAAAGTGGTACACAAACAGGAGGGAAGAAAAAGGAGGAAGGTAGTAGAACCATGTCATGACAAGTATATAAACAAGATGATAAAGTTGATGTACTCAAATGTGGATGGAATGGTATCTAAATTACTAGAGATGAATGATTATGTCAGAGAAAATGAACCACAAATACTATGCCTAACTGAAACAAAATTAATACCAAGGATATCAAATGACATACTAAACTTAGAGGAATACAATATATGGAGAAGAGACAGATATTTAAAAAAAGGAGGAGGAATTATAATATTAACTAAGAAAAATCTAAAAGTCAAGGAAATAAAACTAGATATACCATCACAAGTAGAACTGATTGCAGTAGAGATCGACACATCTGAAGGTAAAGTAATTGTAGCCAATTTGTACATGCCACCCAGATCAAACACATGGGAAAGAGACGAATATGAGGACCTGGCAGAGAGTACAATTCAGAGTGTAAGATCATTGCTACATAAAATGGAAGAGAAATCGGAAAGAATTATACTAACTGGGGACTTCAACACAAATATAAATTGGAATACTCTAGATATAAATAGCCAAGAAAGCTGTTGGGACCAAAAGCTCCTGGATCTCGTACAAGAGTTTTTCTTAACGCAACATGTGAGGGAAACCACCAGAAAAAGAGGACGATGTACCTTCAGTGCTAGATCTAATATTTACAAGGCAAGAAAATGATACTGACAGTTTAATATATCACCCTCCGCTCGGCAAAAGCGATCATGCAGTACTAAATTATAACTTCAGGATAGCATATGACATAGTAAACAGCAATGATAGTTACAAAAAGAGCCTAAACTATAAAAAGGGAAATTATCAAGACCTAAAGAAGTATTTCTTAGAAGTTGATTGGGAAAATGAGCTTAGAGGACAAGATTTAAATGCTGTATATAAAAAATTTTGTGAATTTTATGAAATAGGAGTCCAGAAGTACATCCCACAGCACAAAGAAGCAGATAAGAAAATACAGAAATGGTTCAATACAGAATGTAAAAAATCAAAAGAAAGACGAGATTTGTTGTGGAATGGATACAGAAGACACAATAGTGAAAGGGCGTATAATAATTACAAACAGGCAAGAAATGACTATACAAGAATAAGGAGGGAAGCCCAAAAACAGTTTGAGGAGGATAGAATAAATAAAAGTAGTGATCAACCAAAGCTGTTTTACAGCTATATCAGAAGCAAAACCAAAGTAAAAGATATAATACAATCCATTACGGACGAGGGAATCACTTATACACAAAAGAAAGATATTTGTGAAGCACTAAATAAGAATTTCCAATTAGTTTTTACAGAAGAAAAAAATTTTGAGAGGGACTATGTGGAACACGCATGTCCACACATACTACCAGATATACAAATAGCAGAAAAAGTAATACAGGAGGAGTTAAGTAGATTAGACAGAGGAAAAGCAAGTGGTCCTGATGAAATTTCATGTTGGGTATTACGAGAATGTGCAAAGGAGTTATGTAAACCATTATTTTTAATTTTCAAGAAATCCTTGAGTCAAGGGAAACTACCTGATATTTGGAAAAAAGCAAATATTGTCCCCTTATTCAAGAAAGGAAATAGACAAAATCCACTCAACTACCGACCAGTATCACTGACCAGTGTTGTAAGCAAGGTATTAGAAAAACTTATAAGAAAAGCTTGGGTAAATCATCTAGAAGAACACAGTATGATAACAGAAAGACAGTTTGATTTCAGAAAAGGAAAATCATGTGTTACTAATCTGTTGAGCTACTATGACAGAGTAACAAACACAATACAGGAAAGGGAAGGATGGGTGGACAGTATCTATTTAGATTTCAAGAAAGCTTTTGACACAGTACCACACCAAAGACTTTTATGGAAACTGTACCATCAAGGAGGAATTCGAGGCAAACTGTTTTGTTGGATGCAAGACTTTCTCATAAAAAGAGAAATGAGGACAGTACTAAGAGGAAACTACTCATCATGGAAAGAAGTGACTAGTGGAGTACCACAGGGTTCAGTGCTGGCACCAATCATGTTTTTAGTGTATATAAATGATATAAACAGTAACACTGGAAATGAGAGCTATCTGAATATGTTTGCAGATGATGCAAAAATACAAAGGAGAGTTACTAGCACAGACTCTTGTAGGGAGCTACAAGAAGAATTAAATAAACTTCATGAATGCAGTCGTACATGGCAAATGGAATTCAATGTGGACAAGTGTCATGTAATCAAGTTTGGTAAAAGTGGAAAAAGACCTGATTGGGATTATAAGTTAGGAAATAAAACCCTATACACATCAGAAAGAGAGAAAGACCTAGGTGTGATTATCAATAACAGACTATCTCCGGCTGACCACATCAACGAGAAGGTAGGGAACATGTATACACTGCTTGCAAATATGAGAATAGCATTCACATACATAAATGAAGACATGCTAAGAAGGATAATAACATCATTCATTAGACCAACCCTGGAATATGCATCAGTAGTCTGGAGTCCTCATCTCAAAAAGCACATAGACAAGATTGAAAAAGTTCAAAGGGCCGCTACAAGATGGATACCAAGCTTAAGGGACCTAAGCTACGAAGAAAGACTAAATAAACTGAATCTACCAACACTACAGGAGAGAAGAAAAAGAGGTGACATGATAATGCTATATAAATGCATATCAGGAAAGGAAAAAATAGACATAAATGATTACTTAACATATGGAGAAGCATCAGCAAGAGGACACTGCAAAAAACTGCATAAGAAGAGAGGTGATAAAGACGTAAGGAAATTCAGTTTCCCAAACAGAGCAATTGATCCATGGAATGCACTACCAAATGAAATAGTGTGTGCCAAAACAATTCACAAATTTAAGGATATGTACGATAAATATGGTTTAAGACACGGGACAGTACGAGCTTGACTCATTCCTGTAAAGATACAATTAGGTAAGAGGTAGGTAAGAACACACACACACACACACACACACACACACACATATATATATATATATATATATATATATATATATATATATATATATATATATATCAATCAATCATTTCCTGTGGCACCCTCGGGGATGCATAGGGCCTCGATGAACTCACACCACCACATCCTATCTTGTGCTAACTCCTCAAGATCTCCCCAACACTTATCTCCAGCTTCCCGTCTCATTGTCCTCACCCACGTCTCTTTTGGCCTTCCTCTACCTCTCCTACCAGGTGCCACCCACCCTGGTGTACCTTGTACTATTCCCTGTCTCCTATACACATGTCCTAGCCACTTCCATCGTGAGAATCTAACATATTCATCGATCGGCTGCACTCCCGTTATTTCTCTAATTCTACTATTTGGTATCCTTTCCCACCACTTAACTCCTAATATTCTTCTAAGTGCTTTATTTTCAAACACCAAGAATTTATTTTCCATAGTCACTGTGCTGTACCAAGACTCGTGTCCATAAATTAAGATACTCCTAACCATTACCTTATAAAGTTTGATTTTTGTATGCACAGAGAAATTATTATTATTCCAAATATTTTTAAGCATTCCCATTGCCTGATTAGCCTTCTTTAACCTTTCCTCGAATTCAAAGTTCAAAGAACCATCCTTGGCTAAATAAGTACCTAAATATTTAAACTTATCAACTTGCTTTACAACCATACCTCCAATTACACATTCCTACGCATTTTCCATATTCATATTGATTATTTCAGTTTTTCCACAATTAATAACCAAACCCACCTTGCAACCTTCACTCACCAAACAGTCCAACACTCTCTGCATCTCTTCTGGCCCATCACAAATAAAAACTATATCATCTGCATAATCTAAATCCAAAAGTTTCCTGTTCTCTCCCCAAAGTATACCTGCACCGGTTTCTGTTCCAACACGTTTCATAATGTAATCAATGACCAATATAAATAGTAAAGGAGATAGAACACCACCTTGAATTACTCCGGACTTGACTTCAAACGAATCACTCAGACAACCATCAACCATCACTTTACAAAATGTGTCCTCATGCATGTTCATAATGACCCTCACAAACTCCTCTGGTATTCCATAATGTCTCATGATCTTCCCCATAGACTCTCTCGAAACACTATCAAAAGCCTTTTCAAAATCAACAAAACAAAGACTTAACGGTACTCTCATTTCATTAACTTGCTGCATCAAATGCCTAACTATAAAGATCTGATCATTGCAACCACGTCCCTTTCTAAAACCAGCCTGTTCATCCCTCAGAATACCCTCAACCACCGGCTCCAACCTATTTAACAACACTCTACTGAAAACTTTCAAAGCTATCGGTGACAAAGAGATTCCCCTCCAATTACCACATTCACTCAGGTCTCCCTTCTTCGGAACTCTAACAATTACACCATTCTTCCAAACTGATGGTAGTAACCCCGTCACCCATATCTTATTGAATAGCTTGGTCAAGATCATTATTAATCTATCCCCTCCACTTTAAACATTTCCGGAAATAAACCATCCTCCCCTGGTGCCTTATTATTCTTTAACTGTTTTACTGCTTTCTCCACTTCTGCAAGCCTCAACTCTCCTGTTTCTATATTTAAATCTTCCTGAGCAGACGGTATATCCTCTTCTGGTGGTATTGGTCTATTAAGAACTGTCTCAAAATGCTCTTTCCATCTATTTTTAATATCTCCATCTTTGGTCAATAAATTTCCTTCCCTGTCTCTAACTGGTATTTCCTTGCGTTTACCTGCATTACCACTCAGTTCTCTAATCGATTCATATGCTATTCTTTGACTCTGTCCATCATTTTTGTTTATTAGGATTTCAGTCTCTGCAACCTTTTCATCCACACATCTTTTATCTCTCCTAGCTAACCTTCTTACTTCTGAATTCAAACTCCAGTACGCAGCTCTTGCTAATTCAATCTCTCGTTCATCAACGCATTGCATCTCACTCCTCAATTTAGCCTCACCTCTCTTTTTTATCATATCCCACGTTTCCTCTGATATCCATTTCTTTCTCCTGAATCTATGTCTCCTTCCAATCGTACATTCAGCAGTCTCATGCAAAACTTTGTTCACATCCTCCCACATCTCATCTACACTTCTCTCCCCCTGTTCCAACGTTTCCAACACCAAAAACCTATTTCTGCATTCTAATCTGAATTCCTCCTTTTCTTCTCCTTCCCTTCTAAGCTTAACAATATCGTATCTACCAACACCAGATTTTTCCTTCTTCTGATTTTTAAGTTTAAACCTTATTTTTGCAATGCTGAGTTGATGGTCACTACCAATATCCGCTCCCCGTTTAACATGAACATCTAGCAGAGAACTTCTATGCCTCCTACTGATAGCGATGTGATCAATCTGATTTTTATATTTTCCACACGGTGACACCCAAGTTGTCTTGTGTATATTGCAATGCTGAAAGAGTGTGCCCCCGATGACTAAGTCATTTGCTAGACAGAAGCTTCCAAACCTCACTCCGTTTTCACTCATCCTATTACCAACTCCCATCTTACCCATACATGCCTCAAATCCCTCATTTGAACAGCCCATTACTGCATTAAAGTCTCCAACGCAGATCAAAACATCATGTCTAGGTACCCTTCCTACTCCTTCTTGCAACTTTTCATAAAATGTGTCTTTCCTTTCATCGAGTGCATCATTAGTAGGTGCATAACACACAAACAGACTGATGTTGCCATGATTTGATTTAAACCGTGCGTATAGCAATCGCTCATCTATAGGATCCCACTCACTTAAAGCCTTATTTGCCTTACAACCCAGCAACAATCCTACTCCCTGATAATGCATTCCATCCTGTCGGCCAGATATCAACAAACGTATACCATCCTCCAAATCCAACTTATCGACTCCAGTTAATCTAGTTTCTGTCAGAGCACAAATATCAAGTCCGTAATTTTGAAAAACCTTCACTAACTCATCGATTTTACCGTCATGATTTAGCGTTCTCACATTCACAAATATCAAGTCCATAATTTTGAAAAACCTTCACTAACTCATCGATTTTACCGTCATGATTTAGCGTTCTCACATTCCAGTTACCAATTTTAATTGTATTTTTTGCATTGACAAAGGAATTAGATCGTAATTGAGGCAACCGTGAGATTCTTAGCACCCCCTGCCCATTTAAGGGCTGCACGGGACTGGGGGCCATTATTGTTCTTTCAGAGTCCATCAAGGTTTCTTTGGCTAACTTCCTGAACACCTCGCCATTGTGTTGCAGTCGCAGTAGGCAGCTAACTTGCCTGATTGCCCACACCCGAAAGACCCAGCTATGCTGTAGCCAGTCACGTGCCGGCATGCTTCCCAGCCATTTCACTCTCAAGGAGTTCCTCTGCCTGAGAAAGCAACCACCCCCCTGCTCCCGAGGGCTTTTGATCTGTGTAGGTAGAGGGCGATCACTCCCTCACTGATCGCCCTCTACCTACACATATATATACACGAGGTGTGACAAAAAAGAAACGAGACACTGGCTGCTAATCACACAATTCATCAGCCACACAGTAATACAGTACATCACAGTGTTGCCCAACATCTCAGCACTGTATGAGAAAAGCAGCACTTCAATTAACCTATTATCTTTCTTTTCACAGGTGGTTTTGTAGTTCCTGTCAAGTGCCCTCTGTCACAGAATGAGCCTTGAGCAAAGGATTAACATCAAGTTCTTGGCTAACTTGGGAAAAACTCCAGCAGAAACCCTTGCCATGCTGAAGGATTTGTACGGACAGAAAACAGTGTCCCGTACACGTGTCTATGAGTGGCACAAGAGGTTCAGGATGGGGCGGGTTGACGTGGAGGATGTCCCAAAACCAGGACATCCCACAGCAACAAGAAATGATGCCAACATCCAGAAAGTCAAGGAACTGGTGTGGAGTGATTGCAGACTGATGATCAGAATGACGGCTGAGCAACTGGGATTGAATAGGGAGTCAGTGAGGTCCATCTTATTGGAAGATTTGGGCATGAGCGCAAAGTTGGTGCCCAAACCGCTCTCCGAGGACCAAAACACCCACCATGTGGATGTGTTATGGGACATTTTGGAGCATCACCCTGCCCCATCCTGAGTCTCTTGTGCCACTCACAGCCACTTGTACGGGACACTGTTTCCTCTCCGTACACATCCTTCAACACGGCAAGGGTTTTTGCAGGAGTTTTTCCCATGTTAGCCGAGAAATTGACGTTAATCCTTTACTCAAGACTCAGTCTGTGACAGACGGCACTTGACAGGAGTTACAAAACCACGTGTGAAAAGAAAGATAATAGGCCAATTGAAGTGCTGCTTTTCTCATACAGTGCTGAGATGTTGGGCAACACTGTGATGTACTATTAGCAGCCAGTGTCCCGTTTCTTTTTTGTCACACTACGTATATATATATATATATATATATATATATATATATATATATATATATATATATATATATATATATATATATATATATATAATACGAGGGGCGTTCAAAAAGTTTTGGTAACAGGGTAATAAAAGCAAAATTGATAGAGATACACATTTATTGAAGTTCACACTCCTTCAACATACTCTCCTCTATGGTTTACACACTTCTGGAGCCGTGTCATCCACTTAACAAAGCACTCCGAGTACTCAGAAACAGGTATACTCTTCAGTTCTGAATTTATCCTCCTGGCAAGGTCCTGTTCCCTTCGAAGAGGATCCCAGCAAGTTTTTCTGACAATTTAGGGAATAGCCAAAAGTCACACGGTGTCAGGTCAGGACGGCACCGTGTGACTTTTGACTATTCCCTAAATTGTCAAAAAAACTTGCTGGGATCCTCTTCGAAGGGAACAGGACCTTGCCAGGAGGATAAATTCAGAACTGAAGAGTATACCTGTTTCTGAGTACTCGGAGTGCTTTGTTAAGTGGATGACACGGCTCCAGAAGTGTGTAAACCATAGAGGAGAGTATGTTGAAGGAGTGGGAACTTCGATAACTGTGTATCTCTATTAATTTTGCTTTTATTACCCTGTTGCCAAAACTTTTTGAACGTCCCTCGTGTATATATATATATATATATATGTATATATATATATATATATATATATATATATATATATATATATATATATATATATATATTTATATACATGTATCCATCTATCTATCTATCTATATAATCTATCTATCTATCTATATCAATCTATCTATCTATCTATCTATATGTGTGTGTGTGTATGTGTACAGTATATATATATATACCTTGAGTGCAAAACCAACTGGGTCGTTGGTGTAGCGCATCCAGTAGACGAGAAGTGAGAGTATGAAGGCAGACACTATGGTGGTGACGATTACTAGGATCCACGTGAGGGTGGAAAATGGGTACAGAATGTTTCTCCAGAGAGGCAGGGGTGGGGGTAAGTGGACAGTGATGGCAAAGTAGTATTCCCAGAAGGGGTAAGTCCAGTCAAACTCCTGGGCGCTCTCGGGTGTGATCTGGTTAGAATTGAGCATCATGTGTTTACCATAATACATGAGTTTACCCAATACTCCGTGCCATGTCCCATTCATCTTGAAGCCCCATTGGTGGTTGAGGACCTTGGTGGTGATGAGGGTGAAGTTAAGCTTGTCCCCCATCATCTGCAGGATATACGGGTTGGCTCCAATGCATTTGCTATCCTTGCCGTAGTACAGGAAGGGGTTATCATGGCACACTACGGGTACCTCCAGCACCTTCCCGCCAAAATCATGAAAACGGTCAGGGAAAGCAGAGCAGCGACTCTTTCTGGCTTCGGGATCCCAGGCCCCCATTGGCGCACGTGTGAGGAACCTGCCGTGAGAGTTGCGCTTGAAGGGTATGCTTGTGAAGGCCTCGATGCGCAGTTTTCCTCTATGATAGACCAGCTGGAGGAGCAAAATAAACCTTGAACGCTGGAGGACTGGCTGGGAAAGGACGGACGTGGTGCTGAGATGCGGGTTGAGACACACAAGCACCAAGTACCCGGGATTCCACTCCATGTTGGCCCCAAGGAGGTCGAAGAAGTCTGTCGGATCCTCATAAAAGACTAAGATGGCCGTCAGGAGGGAACCCTTGGTGTTTTGGGCAGGCAGGATGTTGTGTAGAAGGGAGTCCTGGGTGGAGAGGATGACGGGTGTGTTGTGGAACGGCTCAGCAGCTCTTATGACCCAGTCCAGGTCAATGAGACTTCGGCTTAGATCATCCAGCACCAGCAGGATGTCGTGGCCCCGTAGCGGCTCCAACACCAGCTTGGTAATGGCATGTTGACCTAGAGGCTGTCCAGCTGTGTGAAAGAGAATCAGTGAAGATTAGGCAAAGTTAAGTTAGGTTGGGTAAGATGAGAGGCAGAAGCAGTTTAGTTAGGTTAGGTTAGATTGGGTTGGGTTAGGTAGGGCGGAGTTAGGCTGGGTTAGATTGAGTTGAGTTTGGTTTGGTTAGATTGGACTGGATTAAGTTAGGTTAGGCAGGGTTGAGTTAGGTTTGGTTACTAGGGTTGGACATGGTAGGACAAGCTAGATCAGGTTAGGGTACATTAGGTCAGGTTGTTAGTTTAATGTAGTTCAGTTAGGTCAGAGTACTTTATAATTACATTTATAGAAGGATACAAATGCTCATGGGCCCTTCGGGCCTCTCGCATTTGCTCCTGCGGAGACCTCTCGCGCTGCTATAAAATATTTTAGTTATAGCTAAGGATAAAAAATTCTTCGGAGATCCTATGCCGGGTGCCTGGAGCGGCTTTTTTTGGTCAAAATGTGATTGCTCATTAAATATTGTAAAAGATTTTCAATCGTGATGGGACCAAGTTTTTTTCACATCAGCGAATTATTTTGCGATTTTTGTGCCAATTTTGGTGCGATTTGAATGTGCAGTTTCAGCTGCCCTAAATACACACACACACACACACACACACACACACACACACACACAAATTTGGAAAAGAAAAGGGATAAAGATAGAAAGCGGGATGATGCATTCTATCAAGAACTGGTTGAAATGGAGACTTACAATAAACTGGTAGAACGAGTAAACAGACTAGAGGTGGTATTTCAGAATGAAATGGATGAAATTAAGAAATAGTTGCACTTACAAAAGGAAGAAATAGAAAAATTAGGAAAGGAAGTCAACAAGAAAGACACAACAATAGATGAGTTGACAGTATAGGTGAGCTCACTTAGGAGGAAAATTAGTGAAATGGCAAGTACAGCAGTTTAAGAGAATATTATGGAAGAGTTAAAACATGACAGAGAGACAATTAGGCAAGTAAGCAGTCTGATAGATCAAAGCAGTGATACTGAGAAGATAACACAGGGGAATGAAGCAGTCCAAAGCTATAAAAATGATATGGAAACCACTTATGCTGAAATGGTGAAAGTAAAGAAAGACTTAGAAATAAGGGTGGAGGAAAAAAGCACGAAAAAGGAAGTGAAAAGAATAATCCAAAACAATCCTAAATTGGTCAGAGATTCAGCAGATATCAACAAATCTATAGTAATCATTGGTATAGAGGAGGAAGAAATAAGAGACAAGATCTCGAGAGACAAAAAGGAGATGGCAAATGTAATGAGCATATTGAAGGAAGTATCAGAGGAAATCTGCATTAAAGACATAGAGGAACACAAAAGGTTAGGGAAATATGAGAGAAATAAGTCAAGGCCTCTAAAGGTAACCTTGCAGAGTGTAAACACTGTGGAGAAGATAATGCAAAGAAACTCATGGAAAAAGAGGAATTAAAAAATGTATGGATAAATTGATGCGTAACTCAAGAGGAACTGCAATAACTAAAAAAGAAGAGGAAGAAAGCAAAAACAAAGAACGAGGGAAGATCAGAGGAGGAGAAGAGTACATTTTTTTTTACAAAGTAATCGGATTGCAGGTTGGAAAGTGGTACACAAACAGGAGGGAATAAAAAGGAGGAGGGTAGTAGACCCAAGTCATAACAAGTATGTAAATAAAATGATTAAACTGATGTATTCAAATGTGGACGGAATTGTATCAAAATTATTAGAGATAAATGATTATATCAGACAAAATGAACCATATATAACATGCCTAACTGAAACAAAATTAACACCAAGGATATCAAATGACATCCTAAACTTAGAGGAATACAATATATGGATAAAAAATAGGAACTTAAAAAGGAGGAGGAATTATAATAATAACAATGAAAAATCTAAAAGTCAAAGAAATAGAACTAGATATACCCTCACATGTAGAACTGATTGCAGTAGAGATCAATACATCTGAAGGGAATGTAATTGTAGCCAATTTGTACATGCCGCCCAGATCAAACACATGGGAAAGAGGTGAATATGAGGATCTGGCAGAGAGTACAATTCAGAGTTTAAGAGCATTACTACATAGAATGGAAGGGAAATCGAAAAGAATTATACTAACTGGAAATTTTAGTACAAATATAAATTGGAATACTCTAGATATAATGAGCCAAGAAAGCTGTTGGGACCAAAAGATCCTAGATCTCTTGTAGGAGCTTTTCCTAACGAAACATGTAAGGGAAAGCACCAGAAAAAGAGGACTCGATATATCTTCAGTGCTAGATCTTATATTTACTAGGCAAGAAACGATATTGACAATACAGTATAATGTATCACCCTCCATCTGGCAAAAGCAACCATGCAGTACCAAACTGCAACTTCAGGATTGCATATGACATAGTTAACAGCAATGAAGGTTACAAAAAGAGCTTAAATTATAAAAAGGGAAACTACCATGACCTAAACAAGCACTTCTTAGAAACTGATTGGGAAAAGGAGCTTAGAGGACAAGATTCAAATGCTATATATAAAAAATTCTGTGAACTTTATGAAATAGGAGTCCAGAAGTACATCCCACAGCACAAAGCAGCAGAGAAGAAAATAAAGAAATGGTTTAATACAGAATGTAAAAAATCAAAAGAAAAAAAGAGATTTATTGTGGAATAGATACAGAAGACACAATAGTGAAAGGGCATATAATAATTACAAACCGGCAAGAAACGATTATACAAGAATAAGGAGGGAAACCCACAAACAGTTTGAGGAGGATTTCATAAACAACAGTAGTGATCAACCAAAGCTGTTTTACAGCTACATCAGACGCAAAACCAAAGTAAAAGATAAAATACAATCCATAACGGATGGGGGGATCACCTATACACAAGAGAAGGATATTTGTGAAGCACTAAATAAAAATTTCCAATCAGTTTTAACAGAAGAAAATAATTTTGAGAGGGATGATATGGAACATGCATGCCCACACATATTACCAGATATACAAATATCAGAAAAAGAAATACAGGAGGAGTTAGGTAAATCAGACAAAGGAAAAGCAAATGGTCCTGATGAAATTTCATGTTGGGTGCTACATGAAAGTGCAAAGGAGTTAAGTGAACCATTATCTTTGATTTTCAAAGAGTCCTTGGGACAAAGTAAACTACCTGATGTTTGGATGAAAGTAAACTCAAGAAAAGGAATAGACAAAATCCACACAACTAACGACCAGTATCACTAACCAGTGTTGTAAGCATGGTATTAGAAAAGCTGATAAGAAAAGTTTGGGTAAATCATCTAGAACACAATATGATAACAGAAAGACGGTTTGGTTTCAGAAAAGGAAAATCCTGTTACTAATCTGTTGAGCTACTATGATAGAGTAACAGAAACATTACAGAAAAGAGAAGGATGGGTGGACAGTATCTATTTAGATTTCAAGAAAGCATTTGACAGAGTACCGCACCAGAGACTTTTATGGAAACTTTACCATTAAGGAGGAACCCAAGGCAAACTGTATTGTTGGATGCAAGATTTTCTCATAAGAAGAGAAATGAGAACAGTACCAAGGGGAAATTACTCATCATGGAGGGAGGTGACTAGTGGAGTTCCACGGGGCTCAGTGCTGACACCAATCATGTTTTTAGTGTATATAAATGATATAGACAGCAACATAGGAAATGAAAGCTATCTAAATATGTTTGCTGATGATGAAAAAATACAAAGGACAATTACTGATGTAGACGTTCGTAAAGAGCTACAAGAAGAATTAAATAACCTTCATGAATGGAGTAGTACATGGCAAATGGAATTCAATGTGGACAAGTGTCATGTAATCAAGTTTGGTACAAGTGGAAAAAGACCTGATTGGGATTATAAGTTAAGAAATAAAACCCTACACACATTAGAAAGAGAGAAGGACCTAGGTGTGATTATTAAAAACAGACTATCTCCGGCTGACCACATCAGTTAGAAGGTACGGAACGTGTATACACTGCTTGCAAATATGAGAATAGCATTCACATACATAAATGAAGACATGCTAAGAAGGATAATAACATCATTTATCAGACCAACCCTGGAGTATGCATCATTAGTCTGGAGTCCTCATCTCAAAAAACAAATAAACAAGATTGAAAAAGTTCAAAGGGTCGCTACAAGATGGGTACCAAGCTTAAGGGATCTAAACTACGAAGAAAGACTAGAAAAACTGAATCTGCCAACACTACAGGAGAGAGGGAAAAGAGGAGATATGATTATGCTATAGAAATGCATATCAGGGAAGGAGAAAATAGACATAAATGGTTACATAACCTATGGGGATGCATCAGCAAGAGGACACTGCAAAAAGCTGCATAAGGAGAGGCGATAAAGACGTAAGGAAATTTAGTTTTCCAAATGGTGCAATTGATCAGTGGAACACACTACCGAATGAAATAGTGTGTGCCAAAACAATTCATAAATTTAAGGATATGTACGATAAATATGGTTTAAGACACGGTATAGTACGAGCTTGACTCATTCCTGTAAAGATACAATTAGGTAAGAACACACACACACACACACACACAAACAAACAAACACGGCTAGTGCTATACTGAGGTAACTATAGAGCATTATTTAGGCCATACTAACTAACGATTTAATTAACCCCTTCACTGCCACAGAAACATTAAACTAAAAAAGAAAAAAAGAAAAAGTATGGAGATAGCATGGAGAAAAATTTATATATATAAATATATAAATAAATAAATAAACGCATTGTGTTGGAGGAGTAGACTATTTTATTATTAATTTTGATAGAGTAATTTACTTCTCAGATAATTTTGGAATAGGAGAAGGGTAATTTCAGCCATCATTAACGCCATCAAGGGTAATTATAGCCATCAATAATGCTATCAAAAGTAATTATAGTCATCATTAACGCTATCAAGGGTAATTATAGCATTCATTAACGCTGTCACTACTGGAACGCACTTATAACCTCAAAATAATCGTCTAGGGATAGTAGTAGTAGTAGTAGTAGTAATAATAATAGTAGTAGCAGTAGTAGTAGTAGTGGTGGTAGTGGTGGTGGAGATAGAAATAGGGATAGTAGTAGTAGTAATAGTAGTAGTAGTGGTAGTAGTGATGGTGGTGGTGGTGCTGGTGATGGTAGTGGAGATAGTAATAGGGATAGTAGTAGTAGTAGTAGTAGAAGAAGCAGGGATAGTAGTAGCAGTAGTAGAAGGAGGGATAGTAGTAGTAGTAGTGGTGGTGGTGGTGGTGGTAGTGGAGATAGCAATAGGCATAGTAGTAGTGGTAGTGGTAGTAGTGGTGGTGGTGGTGGTGGTTGTAGTGGAGATAGTAATAGGGATGGCAATAGTGGCAGTAGTAGAAGTAGGGATAGTGCAGATAACAATAGGGACTGTAGCAGTAGTAGTAGTACTAGTAGTAGTACTAGTAGTAGTAGCAGTAGTAGAAGTAGGGACAGTAGTAGTAGTAGCAGTAGTAGAAGTAGGGACAGTAGTAGTAGTAGCAGTAGTAGAAGTAGGGACAGTAGTAGTAGTAGCAGTAGTAGAAGTAGGGACAGTAGTAGTAGTAGCAGTAGTAGAAGTAGGGACAGTAGTAGTAGTAGCAGTAGTAGAAGTAGGGACAGTAGTAGTAGTAGTAGTGGTGGTAGTAGTGGAGACAGCAATAGGGATAGCACTAGTAGTAGTAGTGGTAATGGTGGTGGTGGTGGCGGTTGTGGTGGTGTTGGTGGTGGTGGAGGTAGTAATAAGGATAGGAACTGGGTAGTCGGGAGAGTAGTGGGGATAGTTGTAGTAGTAGTAGCAGCAGTAGTAGTAGTATTTGGGGTAGTGATAGGGATAGTTGTGGTAGTAGCAGTAGTAGTAGAAGGAATAGTACAGTAATAGGGATAGTAGTAGTAGTAGTGTCATATAACAGACTTTGTAGTTACTTGTAGAGAAGTTATATATATATATATTAGACTTGTGGACGAGCGGTTATTATACTTGAGTAGCTTTGTAAGTAGATAATCTTCTTTCCCATTTGTCATGTAGTGACAGGAGAGGTAAAGAATAGTATGGGACTATTTTCATTTGTCTCGGAAATATTAACAAGTCTCTCACACAGAGCGAACTATAAAGTCCCGGGAGCTATCTCCCTGTCTCGCTCTCTCTGTCTCTCTCTCAAGTTGCTAAGCCCTTCTCCTTATGACCTGTCTGTTCTATGGCTAGCTTCCTTCTGAGCTCTCTTTCCTAAATTCTGGTGAAACAGGAGACGTATCACGTGTGTTCCTTGTGATTGGAAAGTTCTAGAAGCCTGTGTGTGAGTATGTGTGTATGTGTGACCAACTAACTGCATCATCTCCTGACTCCTACTTCCTAGTCTGTCGTCAGCTTTTCCTCAGTGTAACTTGCAAGATCATTTCCCATTCCCAGGCTCGCATAGAGCTGTCTATCTATCTATTTATCTATCTATCTATTATGATTTGTGATTAAAATATGGAGTCCTAATAGTATTAGTAGTATGGATAGTAATAGGGGTGGTAGTAGTAGTAGTAGTAGTATAGTGGTAGTCATAGGGATAGTAGTAGTAGTAGTAGTAATAGTAGTAGTAGTAGTAGAAGAGACAGTAGTAGTAGGGATAGTAGTAGTAGTAGTAGTAGTAGTAGTAGTAGGGGTGGTAGTATTCAGGGTTGGCGTGGGTTGTTTCCCGGGTAGCTGCTCATTTACCCAGCATATCAAGAGGCTCCTCCTAGCTTCTATTCTAACTATCTACTGCCAGACCCTTAATCCCGTAAGGACGGCCACAAACAAAGCGCCTCCATTTCGCCCTGTCCCCAGCAATTTCATTTCGCTGCTCCCAGCTCACACCCCCTTCTCTCATATACCTCTCCACTCCATCCCTCCATCTCATCCTTGGCCTCCCCCTCCCATTCCCCCCCTCCACCTCACTCACATACACTCTGCTCGTCAGTCTCTCACTCTTCATCCTCTCCACATGGCCAAACCACCTTAGTATGTTTCTCCTAACACTTCCTATCACATCCACATCCACACAACAACGCTCCCTCACATCCTTATTTGTCAGTCTGTCTCTCCACAGGCTCCTTTCAAATAACTTATTTCCACTGCTCTCACTCATGAATTCTGTCCATCCAGCAAGGTCGAAGCTTTACTTCCATACGTCAGAGTTGGTATCACAATATTGTCATGTAGTAGCTTTTTCACCTCCATGCTCACTTCTGTTTCTTATCACTGCCTTCAAGGAATCAGCAACCTTTCTTCCTTGTTGTACCCTTTCAAGCACTTCACCCTCTAAACTTCCATCCTTACCAACCACACTACCCAAGTGCTTAAACATACTCACATTTACCATTTCCTCCTAATCCAGCCTCACTGTACATTCACTGACTTCACTTCTCTCGAAGACCATAACTTTACTCTTCCCTACATTCACCTTTAGATTCCATTTCTTACACACTCTCCCAAACTCATCCACCAAGCCTTGTAGCTCCCCTTCGTCTTCACT